>NC_065913.1:0-20000 GCF_905147045.1 Nymphalis io
TTAACTGCTTTTTGGCCCAGCTGAGTTTTCTACGGATCCTTTCGGATCTGGCGGCAGCGTTGGCAGCAGACCATCGCGACGAAGCCAGCCGTCCGTACCTCCGTAAGATGAGGTTTGGAACGACCGTCCGTAGCGATGGGATCGCCAAGCCACCGGCCTTAACATCGGCGTGGAAATAGGCCTTAGGCACATCATGCGGAAGCCTTAGCCACTTCCTCACTGCGCCCCGGATCTCAATGTCGAGCATTCGGAGTCGATCATCCGATATCGTTCCTAGCACTAGACCGTGCATGAACCTCGGAATCAGGTGACCTCTCACAACTTCGAGCCGCTGTTGCGGCTTGAGAGGTGCCTTGGAGATGTTGTCCAAAGCCTTGCGCACCTCCTGCTCGAGCATTGAAGCCCCGACGATTCAAAGTCTATACCCAGGTATCTCCAGCGTTCCACGCAAGACACCTGCCGAAGCTTTTTCTTCCCAACAGAGAACACCCTCTCCGTTAGGTAGTGGTGTTTCTTACGTTTCCCGTCTGGCACCATTGACAGAACGGAGCTTTTACCAATGTTGATACCGAGACCCACCATTTCGCCGACCTGCACCACACGATCGATGGCTTCCTGCATCCCTACCTTTGAGCCTGCAAGCAGGACTAAGTCGTCGGCGTAGGCTAGAGCCGAGATCTGCTCATTTTCTAGCCTATATCCGATTCCTTTTGGTAGTGACGCAAGGACTAGGTCCATCGCCATGTTGAACAGAATCGGTGAAAGGGGGTCTCCTTGTCGCACCCCTCGACCCACTTTAACAGGATGGCTACGTTCGTTTCCGACAGCTAAGGTGGTACTCGCCGTCTCGTACATGGTAGCCATATATCTGCAGAACCCATCCGGCAGCCCTCTCGCCCTAAGCAGCTCAACAAGTGCCGCGTGCGACACTGTGTCGAATGCCTTAGAGAAGTCGAGCACCGCCACGTGGCATTCTCGCAGTTTTTTCCTGCTATCCCCCAACACAGCGTCAAGCACGGCGGTGTTTTCGAGAGTACCATCGGCACTCACGAAACCGCGCTGACGCCCGTCAGGTGGGCAGCAGGCGAGCAACCTCCTCGCCAGGATGCTGTGTAGGTGCCGAAGTGGTACCGACGCAATCGAAATTGGCCGATAGTCACCCGGACCTTTCGGAGCATCACTTTTCGGTATGAAAATTGCTCTACACTGTCTCAGTGATTCGGGGATACTCCCCTGTATCATCCATTCGTTGAACATTTCCGCTTTCGATGATGCCGGAATTGCCCGCCAGTCCTCCGCACGGATTCCGTCCGGACCTGGCGCAGTCCTCATGTCGATGCGGGACGCTTTCACCTCATCTATCGTTACCGGCGCCCACAGCTTTGCGTAATCGTTCACACCCCCGTAAGGGAGCCCCTTTCCGAAGGCTTTTAAGGCCTCCTTCGAAGGTCCCGGGGCGCTCGACACTGCTTCGAGGATTGGTCGCCAGTAGGTCTCCAGTTCCCCTAGGCTGTGCCTTACGGCCCGAGTGTGTCCGTCGATTACTTCCGCTGCTGCACGACTGGGACACTTCCGAAACAACTCCTGCATCTGTGCGTACTCAGCTCGTCTCCGCCTGCGGCTAGACCGAAAATCTGACGCACTCGGGTAGTCAAATCCATTATTCTTACGGCGGAGACGTCTCCTAGCCTTCGCCCCAGGCTCGCAGCGCCGCTTCCGTCTCTCAATCTCCCGAAGGAGATCTTCCAGTACTTGCGCCGCGTTCGAGCTGACAGGGGTTTGGGCTGTACGGCGTGGCTCATCGTCAGGTGGGTCTTCGGAGGCGCTCTCTGGCTCTCTCGTAGGCAGCACTTCCGGGGTCCGTTCGGTGCGCGAACCCCTTCTCGCGTTGGGCTCAACTTCCGAGAGTGCCAACTCCTCCAGACATGTTTTCACAAGTCCTTTGTATTTGGCACTCCGGCGTTGGCCTTTAACTGCTTCCAACGTCCTACGGAGTTGGGGCAGTTTGGCGAGAAGGTCTGCGTTCGGACACTTCCCGGTTTCCCTCGTAAGTTGCGCCTCGACTCGAGCCATGAGAAGCAATTCCTCCTCACTCCACCTGCGCTTCACCAACGCTGGAGCAGCCTCCGCATTGGCCTCGACGGGGTGGGCTCTACGTTTGTGAACACCCAACCCCGTCTTGGTTCCAAAAGAACGTCCACACATTGGACAGGTCCATCCAAGTGGCCGCCCAGCGTTCCCGCCGGGAACGCCAGATCGAACCACCGGGGAAGAACTGACCGTGCTCCCCGACTCCTGTGGAAGATCGGGGCGGCCCAATATTTTCTTATTTGGACTTTTTGCAACGGTTAGATCTCCCATATGGTCGGGCCGCAAACCCAACCACGGGATTCGCCCACGGTTTTTGCAAGGTCCCAACCGAAGAAAACCGCTAGGCTTGAAGGTCTCCGTAGAGACCAACCATCGGGACTACTGCGAGGAATCTCACCTCGCAGTCACCACCTGGATTACAACCTTAAGATGGAAGGCTGTCGCACCACTCAAAGAGAATCCAGGGTCAAGCCTGATTCCGGTCTCCACCACCGCAGACGTATCCGTGAGGACCGTATCGGCGATGGTGGAGACCGCAATGGAATAGCGCTTGTGGCCTCGTCGACGAGTGGATTAGGATATTTGCACCAACGAGGCATGCAGCACCGCAACGGCTACTATCGGGCTGCCTAATTTAGGTGCGGATCCCCCCCTCCCACATCAGCTTGGCAGCGGCGCCACGGGCAGGCTGTGGATAGGAGTTGGGCGTCGTGACAAGTCACTCTTCCCCTTTGACGGGCTGGCCGCGCATTCTTCGCATCCCCGAAGCTAGCCGGCGGGCTCGGAAATTCGTGCTACGACCAACCCGTGAGTATCTAAGACAACATCTTCCCCGTTAGGGGTGTGAGCATTCCACCAAGACAATGCCACATTGATCAGTCAAGGTTGCCCACATATTTTCATATGTGTGCAGACACAACCGCCATGGGCCAATACCGCAGGTTTGCTTACTTAAGAGAGTCATAGTTACTCCCGCCGTTTACCCGCGCTTGCTTGAATTTCTTCACGTTGACATTCAGAGCACTGGGCAGAAATCACATTGCGTCAACACCCGCGAGGGCCATCGCAATGCTTTGTTTTAATTAGACAGTCGGATTCCCCTTGTCCGTGCCAGTTCTGAGCTGACCGTTGAACGGCGGTCGTACAGAACCGCGCCGATCGCGCACGAGACGAAACCGACGCGGCCTTACGGCTAGGAAGATCCGCGGAAGGCCGGAACGCGGGTCCGGATTCCGCACGAACGTCCCGAGAGACGAACGAGCTTCGACCAGGCCCGGCACCGGCCGCATCCGCTTCCCGTCCAAACCCGACACGCCCCGGTCCTCAGAGCCAATCCTTATTCCGAAGTTACGGATCCAATTTGCCGACTTCCCTTACCTACATTATTCTATCGACTAGAGGCTCTTCACCTTGGAGACCTGCTGCGGATATGGGTACGAACCGGCGCGACATCTCCACGTACATCCCTCACCTGAATTTTCAAGGTCCGCAGAGAGTATCCGGACACCGCCGCAAATGCGGTGCTCTTCGCGTTCCGAACCATATCTCCCTTCTATAGGATTCCATGGAACTCGAACGCTCAGGCAGAAAAGAAAACTCTTCCCGGACCCCTCGGCGGCGTCTTCAGGCCACTTTGGGTTACCCCGTCGAACACTCGCTTTGAAACGAGGGAACGATTATTGAAACGGTTCCGCTGCCGGGTTCCGGAATAGGAACCGGATTCCCTTTCGCTCGAAGGGCGTTATTCAGTTTATATATATATATATAAAAAAAAAAACACGCCACATCGACATAAGATCTCTCCTTGAGCTTAGGATCGACTGACTCGCGAGCAACTACTGTTCACGCGAAACCCTTCTCCACGTCAGTCCTCCAGGGCCTCGCTGGAGTATTTGCTACTACCACCAAGATCTGCACCGACGGAGGCTCCAAGCGGGCTCACGCCCAGACCCTTCTGCGCACTCCGCCGCGCACGTCCTACTCGTTACGGCATAATGACGCAAACGTACAACGTCGCACGTGCCCGTAACGGTAGTGTATAGGCAAAACGCTTCAGCGCCATCCATTTTCAGGGCTGGTTGCTTCGGCAGGTGAGTCGTTGCACACTCCTTAGCGGATTCCGACTTCCATGGCCACCGTCCTGCTGTCATGAGCGACCAACGCCTTTCATGGTGTCCCATGAGCGTTTTTTAGGCGCCTTAACACTACGTTTGGTTCATCCCACAGCGCCAGTTCTGCTTACCAAAATTGGCCCACTTGGCACCGTCATCAGATCTCCGGCTTCATCGTTCGAGTAAGCCGGAGTTCTCACCCATTTAAAGTTTGAGAATAGGTTGAGGTCGTTTCGGCCCCAATGCCTCTAATCATTCGCTTTACCGGATGGGACTGTTAATTATCGACGCCAGCTATCCTGAGGGAAACTTCGGACGGAACCAGCTACTAGATGGTTCGATTAGTCTTTCGCCCCTATACCCAGTTCCGACGATCGATTTGCACGTCAGAATCGCTACGGTCCTCCATCAGGGTTTCCCCTGACTTCGACCTGACCAGGCATAGTTCACCATCTTTCGGGTCCCAGCATCTGTGCTCAGAGCGCGCCTGCATTCACGGATTGGAAACGAGACGCCTCGGGAGTGCGAGAGATCGATCGAGACCGAAGCTCCATCCTCCCTGAGCGTGCGCGCGTGTTTAGCGCGCGCGCGCCTTCACTTTCGTTGCGCCTTTCAGTTTTATGTTTTAAATATCTCAATGACTCGCACACATGCTAGACTCCTTGGTCCGTGTTTCAAGACGGGTCCTGCGAGTGCCCGAAAATGAATCATCGCAGACGGATACGCGCACAGTCCGAGACAAAACACGGCAGCGACGACAGCAACGCCGCGTCGACGTCCGCACTCGGGCAGGAAATCGACGGACGACGTTCGCTTGCGTCGGGCCGGACGCGCGTGAGACGCGTGCGCGATTCGTATTATATGTACGATTTTGTACTACCGTCCGACGGCCGGTCGGCCACCGTCACGGTCCAATAGTGCGTGCGCGAACACGAACACGACTGGACTCCCGAACGGCGCTTAGACCGACATCGAACGGGTCGCGATGTATTACTGAGAGAGAAGTGCACGCCGTCGACGAACGTCGACGGACGCGACCCGTGTCACACACGACGAACCCGCTAGGGGACACGTATGCGCGACATCGAGGCGCGCGCCCGTACGCCGTCGAATGACGATGAATCTCTCCGTTCGTTCATTCGAGTTTCGCAGGTTTACCCCTGAACGGTTTCACGTACTCTTGAACTCTCTCTTCAAAGTTCTTTTCAACTTTCCCTCACGGTACTTGTTCGCTATCGGTCTCGCGGTAATATTTAGCCTTAGATGGAGTTTACCACCCACTTAGGGCTGCACTCTCAAGCAACCCGACTCTGAGGAGCGTACCTCTCGCCGTCTCGCTCCGTCGCTACGGGCCTGGCACCCTCTACGGGAAAACGGCCCCGTTCAAGACGAACTTGGACAGGAGTGGCGACGACGAGAAAGCGATACCTCCCGAACACCACATCTCCCGCGATCGTTACAACCGCGGGATTCAGTGCTGGGCTATTTCCTGTTCGCTCGCCGCTACTAAGGAAATCCTGGTTAGTTTCTTTTCCTCCGCTTACTAATATGCTTAAATTCGGCGGGTGATCCTCCCTGATCTGAGGCCAACGATAAAAAAAAAACGAGGCAGACGCGATATCCGTCAACGCGACGGCGCCGCTTTCGTCGAGACGAGACGAGACGAGACGAGATCTTCATCATCATCCGTCCGTTCCGACGTCGGCGTCGACGCGCTCTTCGGACGTCGAGTCCGCCTACTATTCGTTATCGCGCGTGCACGCACGTGCGCGCGTTCGTTCGTTCGCCACCCCGCCGTCTGTGTATATAATGATAACACAGACACGAGAGACGACACGACGCGACACGACACGACACGACACGCCTCGAAAACGAATACGACGTTTACATGTCATCACGTACGCAATGCGCGCTTTATGTGTATACGTCGTAACGAAAACGGAGCTGTTTTATCGATATACGTTCGATCGATGTTCGATAACGAGAAACGTACGAACTCTCGCTCTCTCACTAGACTAGAAGAGATCGGCCCTCATATATCCGATTACCCTCTTTGATCGAACGATAGAACGACGATCGAAAGGTCGGAGATGGGGGCGCGCTCTCGACTAGACCGATCGACGAAGACGACGACGACGACGACGACGACGACGTAGACGACGTAGACGACGTAGACGTACGAATCGGTAGAGCGAGCGACGCTCTCGGTCTCTCACACATCGCGCATAACGAAACTCCGTGACGTAAACGTACACACGAACCGTATATAAATACAAAAATTTTGTAATATACACGAACACGCATGGTACATAAACATACATACACGTCGTATTGAAATATTTGAACGGACCGAGAGAGAGTCGGTTCGTATACGAATACGAATACGAACGAACTCTAAAACGGATACCGTCATGTGTTCGAGAATAACGTATAAAAGTTTAACATTACGAAAAACTATATACACATTAAACATTGAACAGTGTGGTATATATTTTTATACAGCCGGCCCTCAGACAGGAGTGGTCCTGGATGTTTCTCCACGGACCGCAATGTGCGTTCGAAATGTCGATGTTCAAATGTGTCCTGCAGTTCACACTATGACGCGCAGTTAACTGCGTTCTTCATCGACCCGCGAGCCAAGTGATCCACCGTCCAGGGTAATTGTTTATTTTCATGATGATTAGTTTCTACGATCACTGAAGCGATTCTATACACGCCCGTGATATTAGTTTGTTTAATTTTTTTTTTTTTTTCTTTTTTTATTTCTTTTCAGTATATAAATAAAAATAAAAAAAAAAAAAAATATTAAAAAAAAAAAATTAAAAAAAAATATACGTTATTTGAAGATGACGATGCGCTATCGAAAGACGACAACATCGTGCTTTCCTCGAGAAACCGACGTCGAAACATCAGAAGGGACGCGTTGAACGACCCCGTTTTTATTATATTCGGAATCGTCGTCTCGCATCCGAACGACATACGAACGCCGAACCGCATTTTGTTTTATTTCATTTTACGAAAAAAACAAACGAAACTTTCAGCGGACGCTTCTCGTATCCCCGCCGACTGACCGATCGACTGACTGACTGATCGTCGATCATCGTATCATCGTCTAGGAGAGCGTGTGAAACGCATCATCGCACGTATCGATCGAAAGCACGAGGCCTCTATGAAAATATGATATAACGCATAAAACACAAAACACGAAAACACATCGACGTCACCACGGATCGATATCATATTAAATTCAAAAACGAATTCAAATCGACACTCACATAACGACCGATCGATGTAAACGATGACGAGACTCGTAATCGAACGGAGACGACGACGCGTAACGTAGACGTAGACGTAGACGTAGACGAAGAACGAAAGACGAAAACGAAAACGAAGAGCGACGAGAGTCTTGAACTCGAAACGTATACAGTGTCGTATATATATTATACATGTGACTCGCGGCGCGGATTCTTGCCGGTCTACGTACACAGGTATAACATAACGAAGACGACTACGGTAACGACGAGTGAAGACTGCACGCGTGCAACTTCGATGTTCGTTAGCTAGCGTTCTCGCTAGTTACGTTCGCCGCGTACATACGACGTCCACATTCGAATTGAAAGTACACGATTACATACGTCTTACGACGATCGTTATATTCGTATCTCTTTTTATAATACTACGTTTTATATATATATACGTATATCGATTCGATGACGACGCTTCAGCGATACGTATTTTATTTATATATTTTTTTGCGAATATCGTTATTTTCATACGTGATGATACTAACGTCGAAGGCGATGACGACTCGTATATCAACGAACGCCTAGACGAAGACGACGTAGTCGTCGTCGTCGTCGGAGAAACGATAATGCGATCCACCGATCGAATTCGCATTTTTTCGTATTATGATTCTTTTTGGTTGTTGTTATTGTTATTGTTTTATTATATCGTCGTATATCGGCACTCTCATTGCTCTTTCGTGCTGCACTGTTTATCTCGCTCGTATACAGAGAAGAGCTCGATCCGCACAGAGACGAAACAGAATTCGAGATAGATAAACGTACGTTAATGATCCTTCCGCAGGTTCCCCTACGGAAACCTTGTTACGACTTTTACTTCCTCTAAATGATCAAGTTTGGTCAACTTCCCAGCAACGCCGACGGCCGTGAAGCCACCGCGTGTCGGTCCGAAGACCTCACTAAATCATTCAATCGGTAGTAGCGACGGGCGGTGTGTACAAAGGGCAGGGACGTAATCAACGCGAGCTTATGACTCGCGCTTACTAGGAATTCCTCGTTTATGGGGGATAATTGCAAACCCCAATCCCCAGCACGAAGGAGTTTCAACGGGTTGCCCGGGCCTCTAGGCCAGGGAGAACATGCTGATTCCTTCAGTGTAGCGCGCGTGCGGCCCAGGACATCTAAGGGCATCACAGACCTGTTATTGCTCAATCTCGTGCGGCTCGAAGCCGCCGGTCCCTCTAAGAAGAATTTTAATACGCCGCCAGTGAGTTGCTCGACCGAAATCGGGCACACCTAAATGACGACGCCTATTTAGCAGGCTAGAGTCTCGTTCGTTACCGGAATTAACCAGACAAATCGCTCCACCAACTAAGAACGGCCATGCACCACCACCCACCGAATCAAGAAAGAGCTATTAATCTGTCAATCCTTCCGGTGTCCGGGCCTGGTGAGATTTCCCGTGTTGAGTCAAATTAAGCCGCAGGCTCCACTCCTGGTGGTGCCCTTCCGTCAATTCCTTTAAGTTTCAGCTTTGCAACCATACTCCCCCCGGAGTCCAAAATCTTTGGTTTCCCGGAAGCTGCCCGCCGAGCCATTGTAGTAACGTCGGCGGATCGCTAGATGACATATTTACGGTTAGAACTAGGGCGGTATCTAATCGCCTTCGAACCTCTAACTTTCGTTCTTGATTGATGAAAACACCTTTGGCAAATGCTTTCGCTGATGTTCGTCTTGCGACGATCCAAGAATTTCACCTCTAACGTCGCAATACGAATGCCCCCAGTTATCCCTATTAATCATTACCTCGGAGTTCTGAAAACCAACAAAATAGAACCGAGATCATATTCTATTATTCCATGCACGAAATATTCAAGCGGCATTTTGAGCCCGCTTTGAGCACTCTAATTTGTTCAAAGTAAAATTGTCGGCCCACCTCGACACTCACCGAAGAGCACCGCGATAGGATTTTGATATTGAACCGGCGTTTTACCGCCGGCTCACCGACGATATGCTCCGCAAACGTGTCAGTATCACCGCGGATGCGGTGCACCGACAGCGCGGCGCACAAATGCAACTACGAGCTTTTTAACCGCAACAATTTTAGTATACGCTATTGGAGCTGGAATTACCGCGGCTGCTGGCACCAGACTTGCCCTCCAATTGTTCCTCGTTAAAATATTTAAAGTGTACTCATTCCGATTACGAGGCCTCGAAAGAGTCCCGTATCGTTATTTTTCGTCACTACCTCCCCGTGCCGGGAGTGGGTAATTTGCGCGCCTGCTGCCTTCCTTGGATGTGGTAGCCGTTTCTCAGGCTCCCTCTCCGGAATCGAACCCTGATTCCCCGTTACCCGTGACAACCATGGTAGTCGCAGAAACTACCATCGAAAGTTGATAAGGCAGACATTTGAAAGATGCGTCGCCGGTACTGGACCATGCGATCGGCAAAAGTTATCCAGATTCATCAAAATTAACGACTTCGGACGAGACGCCCTCCGTCGATTGGTTTTGATCTAATAAAAGCACTCATCCCATCACTGGTCAGAGTTCTGATTGCATGTATTAGCTCTAGAATTACCACAGTTATCCAAGTAACTGAGTAAGATCTAAGGAACCAAAACTGATATATTGAGCCATTCGCGGTATCGCCTTAATACGGCTTGCACTGAGACATGCATGGCTTAATCTTTGAGACAAGCATATAACTACTGGCAGGATCAACCAGGGAGCTAACATAGATTATTCTCGACGACGACGACGACACGTCCGTGCGTGCTTGCGCGAACGCGACACCTTCGCCGTAAGTTTCTCTCTCATTTAACTCGATTCTCGTTTCTAGCAACGACGACGACGACGACGACGTTGTCTTCGTTCGTCGTCGCTTCGAAACGAGGTTCGTCGTACCGTATCGATTCGATCGCGTTAGACGCGATAGACTCTTACGGTTGACTTTTTTCATTCATTATCATAATAAATAATGATAAATAACCGACGACATCGAAGTAGCCCGAGAAGAGCACGACGACGACGACGACGATTCGTCTTCTAAGATGACACTCGACGGTCACGAATATGAATATTCGAAACGAGATCGTTCATTTTAGAAACACTTCCGTACACGATGTGCACGTATGTTATTGTTCAACGGATATATGTGTCGTGAAACATTCGGATCGACGCCCGGTGTTTGAGTGTTCGTACCGATACTCGGGTTATGTATTTTTCGTACATGATAGTTTTTGTTAATATAAAGAGTTTTAGGAACGACCGTTTCGCATACATTTCTATATGCATTAAACGAACGTACTGAATCTTTTAAAAACTCCGTCTGCCGCGTTTATCTCCGAAGACATCGTCATCGCACCACACATCGGGGTCCACAATAAATCTACACGAGAACGTCATACGTTATCATGTCGATGAATTTGTAGAGAGAGGAGCGATGACGACGCCGGAGTCGCTTTAGAAAGAGCAACTTACGTACGTCCGTCGGTCGGCACAGTTATAGAACGAAAAGTATATTTCTCCACATTATTTGTATAATATATTATTATTGTAAAACGACAACGCCGCGACGAGCTTACGACGACGACGACCGCGGCAGCAGCAATACATTATAATATAATACAATACTAGAAGAAAACAACTTTTCGATAGAGTCTTATCTTCAACGGTTGCGACGCGTCTCACGAAATAATATTTTCATATATATCGTTCGACGTTCGAACCGAACGTACTCTATGTATATGCCGGACGATGAATATGACATTCGGCGCTTCATAACGGCGGATGTATTTTTTTCGAATATTTTTATATTTAATGTTTTATATATAATATCAACCCCCTCCCCGTCGCAAGGAATAAAACAAAGAACTCCCCCCCAACCCCCTAACCTCCCACCCCCACCCCCGAAAAATTAACGCGGTACGTTCGTGTATTGTGGAATCGAAGTTTATATTTTACGACGATAACATACTTTATTTTTCTGAAATATTTTAAAATAACATTAGAATCGAACACGATAACGATATCCGAGTGATTTCATTCGATCACTAAATTTGAACTATAACAGAACGATAATAAAATATCTTTGAAATGTGAAAAAAATAACGCGGTACGTTCGTGTATTGTGGAATCGAAGTTTACATTTTACGACGATAACATACTTCATTTTTCTGAAATATTTTAAAATAACATTAGAATCGAACACGATAACGATATCCGAGTGATTTCATTCGATCACTAAATTTGAACTATAACAGAACGATAATATAACATCTTTGAAATGTGAAAAAATTAATGCGGTAAGTTCGTGTATTGTGGAATCGAAGTTTACATTTTACGACGATAACATACTTTATTTATCTGAAACATTTTAAAATGACACTAGATTCGATCATTGCATTTGAACTATAACAGAAAGATAATATAATATCCTTCAAATGTGAAAAAATTAACGCGGTACGTTCGTGTATTGTGGAATCGAAGTTTACATTTTACGACGATATCATACTTTATTTATCTGAAATATTTTAAAATTACACTAGAATCGAACACGATAACGATATCCGAGTGATTTCATTCGATCATTGCATTTGAACTATAACAGAACTATAATAAAATATCTTTCAAATGTGAAAAAATTAACGCGGTACGTTCGTGTATTGTGGAATCGTAGTTTACATTTTACGACGATAACATACTTTATTTATCTAAAATATGTTAAAATAACACTAGATTCGATCATTGCATTTGAAATATAACAGAACGATAATATAATATCTTCAAAATGTGAAAAAATTAACGCGGTACGTTCGTGTATTGTGGAATCTAAGTTTACATTTTACGACGATAACATACTTTATTTATCTAAAATATGTTAAAATAACACTAGATTCGATCATTGCATTTGAACTATAACAGAACGATAATAAAATATCATTGAAATGTGAAAAAAATAACGCGGTACGTTCGTGTATTGTGGAATCGAAGTTTACATTTTACGACGATAACATACTTTAGCGACATCGTTCATGACACGAACTAACCACGAACGTGACACTACAAAATTTACATCTTATAATATCTTTCAAATGTGAAAAAATTAACGCGGTACGTTCGTGTATTGTGGAATCGAAGTTTACATTTTACGACGATAACATACTTTATTTATCTGAAATATTTTAAAATGACACTAGATTCGATCATTGCATTTGAACTATAACAGAAAGATAATATAATATCCTTCAAATGTGAAAAAATTAACGCGGTACGTTCGTGTATTGTGGAATCGAAGTTTACATTTTACGACGATAACATACTTTATTTTTCTGAAATATTTTAAAATAACATTAGAATCGAACACGATAACGATATCCGAGTGATTTCATTCGATCACTAAATTTGAACTATAACAGAACGATAATATAATATCTTCGAAATGTGAAAAAATTAACGCGGTACGTTCGTGTATTGTGGAATCTAAGTTTACATTTTACGACGATAACATACTTTATTTATCTAAAATATGTTAAAATAACACTAGATTCGATCATTGCATTTGAAATATAACAGAACGATAATATAATATCTTCAAAATGTGAAAAAATTAACGCGGTACGTTCGTGTATTGTGGAATCGAAGTTTACATTTTACGACGATAACATACTTTATTTATCTGAAATATTTTAAAATAACACTAGAATCGAACACGATAACGATATCCGAGTGATTTCATTCGATCACTAAATTTGAACTATAACAGAACGATAATATAATATCTTCGAAATGTGAAAAAATTAACGCGGTACGTTCGTGTATTGTGGAATCGAAGTTTACATTTTACGACGATAACATACTTTATTTATCTAAAATATGTTAAAATAACACTAGATTCGATCATTGCATTTGAAATATAACAGAACGATAATATAATATCTTCAAAATGTGAAAAAATTAACGCGGTACGTTCGTGTATTGTGGAATCTAAGTTTACATTTTACGACGATAACATACTTTATTTATCTGAAATATTTTAAAATAACACTAGAATCGAACACGATAACGATATCCGAGTGATTTCATTCGATCACTAAATTTGAACTATAACAGAACGATAATATAATATCTTCGAAATGTGAAAAAATTAACGCGGTACGTTCGTGTATTGTGGAATCGAAGTTTACATTTTACGACGATAACATACTTTATTTTTCTGAAATATTTTAAAATAACATTAGAATCGAACACGATAACGATATCCGAGTGATTTCATTCGATCACTAAATTTGAACTATAACAGAACGATAATATAATATCTTCGAAATGTGAAAAAATTAACGCGGTACGTTCGTGTATTGTGGAATCGAAGTTTACATTTTACGACGATAACATACTTCATTTTTCTGAAATATTTTAAAATAACATTAGAATCGAACACGATAACGATATCCGAGTGATTTCATTCGATCACTAAATTTGAACTATAACAGAACGATAATATAACATCTTTGAAATGTGAAAAAATTAATGCGGTAAGTTCGTGTATTGTGGAATCGAAGTTTACATTTTACGACGATAACATACTTTATTTATCTGAAACATTTTAAAATGACACTAGATTCGATCATTGCATTTGAACTATAACAGAAAGATAATATAATATCCTTCAAATGTGAAAAAATTAACGCGGTACGTTCGTGTATTGTGGAATCGAAGTTTACATTTTACGACGATATCATACTTTATTTATCTGAAATATTTTAAAATTACACTAGAATCGAACACGATAACGATATCCGAGTGATTTCATTCGATCATTGCATTTGAACTATAACAGAACGATAATAAAATATCTTTCAAATGTGAAAAAATTAACGCGGTACGTTCGTGTATTGTGGAATCGTAGTTTACATTTTACGACGATAACATACTTTATTTATCTAAAATATGTTAAAATAACACTAGATTCGATCATTGCATTTGAAATATAACAGAACGATAATATAATATCTTCAAAATGTGAAAAAATTAACGCGGTACGTTCGTGTATTGTGGAATCGAAGTTTACATTTTACGACGATAACATACTTTATTTATCTGAAACATTTTAAAATGACACTAGATTCGATCATTGCATTTGAACTATAACAGAAAGATAATATAATATCCTTCAAATGTGAAAAAATTAACGCGGTACGTTCGTGTATTGTGGAATCGAAGTTTACATTTTACGACGATATCATACTTTATTTATCTGAAATATTTTAAAATTACACTAGAATCGAACACGATAACGATATCCGAGTGATTTCATTCGATCATTGCATTTGAACTATAACAGAACGATAATAAAATATCTTTCAAATGTGAAAAAATTAACGCGGTACGTTCGTGTATTGTGGAATCGTAGTTTACATTTTACGACGATAACATACTTTATTTATCTAAAATATGTTAAAATAACACTAGATTCGATCATTGCATTTGAAATATAACAGAACGATAATATAATATCTTCAAAATGTGAAAAAATTAACGCGGTACGTTCGTGTATTGTGGAATCGAAGTTTACATTTTACGACGATAACATACTTTATTTATCTAAAATATGTTAAAATAACACTAGATTCGATCATTGCATTTGAACTATAACAGAACGATAATAAAATATCATTGAAATGTGAAAAAAATAACGCGGTACGTTCGTGTATTGTGGAATCGAAGTTTACATTTTACGACGATAACATACTTTAGTGACATCGTACATGACACGAACTAACCACGAACGTGACACTACAAAATTTACATCTTATAATATCTTTCAAATGTGAAAAAATTAACGCGGTACGTTCGTGTATTGTGGAATCGAAGTTTACATTTTACGACGATAACATACTTTATTTATCTGAAATATTTTAAAATGACACTACATTCGATCATTGCATTTGAACTATAACAGAAAGATAATATAATATCTTTCAAATGTGAAAAAATTAACGCGGTACGTTCGTGTATTGTGGAATCTAAGTTTACATTTTACGACGATAACATACTTTATTTTTCTGAAATATTTTAAAATAACATTAGAATCGAACACGATAACGATATCCGAGTGATTTCATTCGATCACTAAATTTGAACTATAACAGAACGATAATATAATATCTTCCAAATGTGAAAAAATTAACGCGGTACGTTCGTGTATTGTGGAATCGAAGTTTACATTTTACGACGATAACATACTTTATTTATCTAAAATATGTTAAAATAACACTAGATTCGATCATTGCATTTGAAATATAACAGAACGATAATATAATATCTTCAAAATGTGAAAAAATTAACGCGGTACGTTCGTGTATTGTGGAATCGAAGTTTACATTTTACGACGATAACATACTTTATTTATCTGAAATATTTTAAAATAACACTAGAATCGAACACGATAACGATATCCGAGTGATTTCATTCGATCACTAAATTTGAACTATAACAGAACGATAATATAATATCTTCGAAATGTGAAAAAATTAACGCGGTACGTTCGTGTATTGTGGAATCGAAGTTTACATTTTACGACGATAACATACTTTATTTATCTAAAATATGTTAAAATAACACTAGATTCGATCATTGCATTTGAAATATAACAGAACGATAATATAATATCTTCAAAATGTGAAAAAATTAACGCGGTACGTTCGTGTATTGTGGAATCTAAGTTTACATTTTACGACGATAACATAGTTTATTTATCTGAAATATTTTAAAATAACACTAGAATCGAACACGATAACGATATCCGAGTGATTTCATTCGATCACTAAATTTGAACTATAACAGAACGATAATATAATATCTTCGAAATGTGAAAAAATTAACGCGGTACGTTCGTGTATTGTGGAATCGAAGTTTACATTTTACGACGATAACATACTTTATTTTTCTGAAATATTTTAAAATAACATTAGAATCGAACACGATAACGATATCCGAGTGATTTCATTCGATCACTAAATTTGAACTATAACAGAACGATAATATAATATCTTCGAAATGTGAAAAAATTAACGCGGTACGTTCGTGTATTGTGGAATCGAAGTTTACATTTTACGACGATAACATACTTTATTTATCTAAAATATGTTAAAATAACACTAGATTCGATCATTGCATTTGAAATATAACAGAACGATAATATAATATCTTCAAAATGTGAAAAAATTAACGCGGTACGTTCGTGTATTGTGGAATCGAAGTTTACATTTTACGACGATAACATACTTTATTTATCTGAAATATTTTAAAATAACACTAGAATCGAACACGATAACGATATCCGAGTGATTTCATTCGATCACTAAATTTGAACTATAACAGAACGATAATATAATATCTTCGAAATGTGAAAAAATTAACGCGGTACGTTCGTGTATTGTGGAATCGAAGTTTACATTTTACGACGATAACATACTTTATTTTTCTGAAATATTTTAAAATAACATTAGAATCGAACACGATAACGATATCCGAGTGATTTCATTCGATCACTAAATTTGAACTATAACAGAACGATAATATAATATCTTCGAAATGTGAAAAAATTAACGCGGTACGTTCGTGTATTGTGGAATCGAAGTTTACATTTTACGACGATAACATACTTTATTTATCTAAAATATGTTAAAATAACACTAGATTCGATCATTGCATTTGAAATATAACAGAACGATAATATAATATCTTCAAAATGTGAAAAAATTAACGCGGTACGTTCGTGTATTGTGGAATCTAAGTTTACATTTTACGACGATAACATAGTTTATTTATCTGAAATATTTTAAAATAACACTAGAATCGAACACGATAACGATATCCGAGTGATTTCATTCGATCACTAAATTTGAACTATAACAGAACGATAATATAATATCTTCGAAATGTGAAAAAATTAACGCGGTACGTTCGTGTATTGTGGAATCGAAGTTTACATTTTACGACGATAACATACTTTATTTTTCTGAAATATTTTAAAATAACATTAGAATCGAACACGATAACGATATCCGAGTGATTTCATTCGATCACTAAATTTGAACTATAACAGAACGATAATATAATATCTTTGAAATGTGAAAAAATTAACGCGGTACGTTCGTGTATTGTGGAATCGAAGTTTACATTTTACGACGATAACATACTTTATTTATCTAAAATATGTTAAAATAACACTAGATTCGATCATTGCATTTGAAATATAACAGAACGATAATATAATATCTTCAAAATGTGAAAAAATTAACGCGGTACGTTCGTGTATTGTGGAATCGAAGTTTACATTTTACGACGATAACATACTTTATTTATCTGAAATATTTTAAAATAACACTAGAATCGAACACGATAACGATATCCGAGTGATTTCATTCGATCACTAAATTTGAACTATAACAGAAAGATAATATAATATCTTCGAAATGTGAAAAAATTAACGCGGTACGTTCGTGTATTGTGGAATCGAAGTTTACATTTTACGACGATAACATACTTTATTTTTCTGAAATATTTTAAAATAACATTAGAATCGAACACGATAACGATATCCGAGTGATTTCATTCGATCACTAAATTTGAACTATAACAGAACGATAATATAATATCTTCGAAATGTGAAAAAATTAACGCGGTACGTTCGTGTATTGTGGAATCGAAGTTTACATTTTACGACGATAACATACTTTATTTATCTAAAATATGTTAAAATAACACTAGATTCGATCATTGCATTTGAACTATAACAGAACGATAATAAAATATCATTGAAATGTGAAAAAAATAACGCGGTACGTTCGTGTATTGTGGAATCGAAGTTTACATTTTACGACGATAACATACTTTAGCGACATCGTTCATGACACGAACTAACCACGAACGTGACACTACAAAATTTACATCTTATAATATCTTTCAAATGTGAAAAAATTAACGCGGTACGTTCGTGTATTGTGGAATCGAAGTTTACATTTTACGACGATAACATACTTTATTTATCTGAAATATTTTAAAATGACACTAGATTCGATCATTGCATTTGAACTATAACAGAAAGATAATATAATATCCTTCAAATGTGAAAAAATTAACGCGGTACGTTCGTGTATTGTGGAATCGAAGTTTACATTTTACGACGATAACATACTTTATTTTTCTGAAATATTTTAAAATAACATTAGAATCGAACACGATAACGATATCCGAGTGATTTCATTCGATCACTAAATTTGAACTATAACAGAACGATAATATAATATCTTCGAAATGTGAAAAAATTAACGCGGTACGTTCGTGTATTGTGGAATCGAAGTTTACATTTTACGACGATAACATACTTTATTTATCTAAAATATGTTAAAATAACACTAGATTCGATCATTGCATTTGAAATATAACAGAACGATAATATAATATCTTCAAAATGTGAAAAAATTAACGCGGTACGTTCGTGTATTGTGGAATCGAAGTTTACATTTTACGACGATAACATACTTTATTTATCTGAAATATTTTAAAATAACACTAGAATCGAACACGATAACGATATCCGAGTGATTTCATTCGATCACTAAATTTGAACTATAACAGAACGATAATATAATATCTTCGAAATGTGAAAAAATTAACGCGGTACGTTCGTGTATTGTGGAATCGAAGTTTACATTTTACGACGATAACATACTTTATTTATCTAAAATATGTTAAAATAACACTAGATTCGATCATTGCATTTGAAATATAACAGAACGATAATATAATATCTTCAAAATGTGAAAAAATTAACGCGGTACGTTCGTGTATTGTGGAATCTAAGTTTACATTTTACGACGATAACATAGTTTATTTATCTGAAATATTTTAAAATAACACTAGAATCGAACACGATAACGATATCCGAGTGATTTCATTCGATCACTAAATTTGAACTATAACAGAACGATAATATAATATCTTCGAAATGTGAAAAAATTAACGCGGTACGTTCGTGTATTGTGGAATCGAAGTTTACATTTTACGACGATAACATACTTTATTTTTCTGAAATATTTTAAAATAACATTAGAATCGAACACGATAACGATATCCGAGTGATTTCATTCGATCACTAAATTTGAACTATAACAGAACGATAATATAATATCTTCGAAATGTGAAAAAATTAACGCGGTACGTTCGTGTATTGTGGAATCGAAGTTTACATTTTACGACGATAACATACTTTATTTATCTAAAATATGTTAAAATAACACTAGATTCGATCATTGCATTTGAAATATAACAGAACGATAATATAATATCTTCAAAATGTGAAAAAATTAACGCGGTACGTTCGTGTATTGTGGAATCGAAGTTTACATTTTACGACGATAACATACTTTATTTATCTGAAATATTTTAAAATAACACTAGAATCGAACACGATAACGATATCCGAGTGATTTCATTCGATCACTAAATTTGAACTATAACAGAACGATAATATAATATCTTCGAAATGT
>NC_065913.1:30000-42500 GCF_905147045.1 Nymphalis io
AATCGACGGACGACGTTCGCTTGCGTCGGGCCGGACGCGCGTGAGACGCGTGCGCGATTCGTATTATATGTACGATTTTGTACTACCGTCCGACGGCCGGTCGGCCACCGTCACGGTCCAATAGTGCGTGCGCGAACACGAACACGACTGGACTCCCGAACGGCGCTTAGACCGACATCGAACGGGTCGCGATGTATTACTGAGAGAGAAGTGCACGCCGTCGACGAACGTCGACGGACGCGACCCGTGTCACACACGACGAACCCGCTAGGGGACACGTATGCGCGACATCGAGGCGCGCGCCCGTACGCCGTCGAATGACGATGAATCTCTCCGTTCGTTCATTCGAGTTTCGCAGGTTTACCCCTGAACGGTTTCACGTACTCTTGAACTCTCTCTTCAAAGTTCTTTTCAACTTTCCCTCACGGTACTTGTTCGCTATCGGTCTCGCGGTAATATTTAGCCTTAGATGGAGTTTACCACCCACTTAGGGCTGCACTCTCAAGCAACCCGACTCTGAGGAGCGTACCTCTCGCCGTCTCGCTCCGTCGCTACGGGCCTGGCACCCTCTACGGGAAAACGGCCCCGTTCAAGACGAACTTGGACAGGAGTGGCGACGACGAGAAAGCGATACCTCCCGAACACCACATCTCCCGCGATCGTTACAACCGCGGGATTCAGTGCTGGGCTATTTCCTGTTCGCTCGCCGCTACTAAGGAAATCCTGGTTAGTTTCTTTTCCTCCGCTTACTAATATGCTTAAATTCGGCGGGTGATCCTCCCTGATCTGAGGCCAACGATAAAAAAAAAACGAGGCAGACGCGATATCCGTCAACGCGACGGCGCCGCTTTCGTCGAGACGAGACGAGACGAGACGAGATCTTCATCATCATCCGTCCGTTCCGACGTCGGCGTCGACGCGCTCTTCGGACGTCGAGTCCGCCTACTATTCGTTATCGCGCGTGCACGCACGTGCGCGCGTTCGTTCGTTCGCCACCCCGCCGTCTGTGTATATAATGATAACACAGACACGAGAGACGACACGACGCGACACGACACGACACGACACGCCTCGAAAACGAATACGACGTTTACATGTCATCACGTACGCAATGCGCGCTTTATGTGTATACGTCGTAACGAAAACGGAGCTGTTTTATCGATATACGTTCGATCGATGTTCGATAACGAGAAACGTACGAACTCTCGCTCTCTCACTAGACTAGAAGAGATCGGCCCTCATATATCCGATTACCCTCTTTGATCGAACGATAGAACGACGATCGAAAGGTCGGAGATGGGGGCGCGCTCTCGACTAGACCGATCGACGAAGACGACGACGACGACGACGACGACGACGTAGACGACGTAGACGACGTAGACGTACGAATCGGTAGAGCGAGCGACGCTCTCGGTCTCTCACACATCGCGCATAACGAAACTCCGTGACGTAAACGTACACACGAACCGTATATAAATACAAAAATTTTGTAATATACACGAACACGCATGGTACATAAACATACATACACGTCGTATTGAAATATTTGAACGGACCGAGAGAGAGTCGGTTCGTATACGAATACGAATACGAACGAACTCTAAAACGGATACCGTCATGTGTTCGAGAATAACGTATAAAAGTTTAACATTACGAAAAACTATATACACATTAAACATTGAACAGTGTGGTATATATTTTTATACAGCCGGCCCTCAGACAGGAGTGGTCCTGGATGTTTCTCCACGGACCGCAATGTGCGTTCGAAATGTCGATGTTCAAATGTGTCCTGCAGTTCACACTATGACGCGCAGTTAACTGCGTTCTTCATCGACCCGCGAGCCAAGTGATCCACCGTCCAGGGTAATTGTTTATTTTCATGATGATTAGTTTCTACGATCACTGAAGCGATTCTATACACGCCCGTGATATTAGTTTGTTTAAATTTTTTTTTTTTTTCTTTTTTTATTTCTTTTCAGTATATAAATAAAAATTAAAAAAAAAAAAAATATTAAAAAAAAAAAATTAAAAAAAAATATACGTTATTTGAAGATGACGATGCGCTATCGAAAGACGACAACATCGTGCTTTCCTCGAGAAACCGACGTCGAAACATCAGAAGGGACGCGTTGAACGACCCCGTTTTTATTATATTCGGAATCGTCGTCTCGCATCCGAACGACATACGAACGCCGAACCGCATTTTGTTTTATTTCATTTTACGAAAAAAACAAACGAAACTTTCAGCGGACGCTTCTCGTATCCCCGCCGACTGACCGATCGACTGACTGACTGATCGTCGATCATCGTATCATCGTCTAGGAGAGCGTGTGAAACGCATCATCGCACGTATCGATCGAAAGCACGAGGCCTCTATGAAAATATGATATAACGCATAAAACACAAAACACGAAAACACATCGACGTCACCACGGATCGATATCATATTAAATTCAAAAACGAATTCAAATCGACACTCACATAACGACCGATCGATGTAAACGATGACGAGACTCGTAATCGAACGGAGACGACGACGCGTAACGTAGACGTAGACGTAGACGTAGACGAAGAACGAAAGACGAAAACGAAAACGAAGAGCGACGAGAGTCTTGAACTCGAAACGTATACAGTGTCGTATATATATTATACATGTGACTCGCGGCGCGGATTCTTGCCGGTCTACGTACACAGGTATAACATAACGAAGACGACTACGGTAACGACGAGTGAAGACTGCACGCGTGCAACTTCGATGTTCGTTAGCTAGCGTTCTCGCTAGTTACGTTCGCCGCGTACATACGACGTCCACATTCGAATTGAAAGTACACGATTACATACGTCTTACGACGATCGTTATATTCGTATCTCTTTTTATAATACTACGTTTTATATATATATACGTATATCGATTCGATGACGACGCTTCAGCGATACGTATTTTATTTATATATTTTTTTGCGAATATCGTTATTTTCATACGTGATGATACTAACGTCGAAGGCGATGACGACTCGTATATCAACGAACGCCTAGACGAAGACGACGTAGTCGTCGTCGTCGTCGGAGAAACGATAATGCGATCCACCGATCGAATTCGCATTTTTTCGTATTATGATTCTTTTTGGTTGTTGTTATTGTTATTGTTTTATTATATCGTCGTATATCGGCACTCTCATTGCTCTTTCGTGCTGCACTGTTTATCTCGCTCGTATACAGAGAAGAGCTCGATCCGCACAGAGACGAAACAGAATTCGAGATAGATAAACGTACGTTAATGATCCTTCCGCAGGTTCCCCTACGGAAACCTTGTTACGACTTTTACTTCCTCTAAATGATCAAGTTTGGTCAACTTCCCAGCAACGCCGACGGCCGTGAAGCCACCGCGTGTCGGTCCGAAGACCTCACTAAATCATTCAATCGGTAGTAGCGACGGGCGGTGTGTACAAAGGGCAGGGACGTAATCAACGCGAGCTTATGACTCGCGCTTACTAGGAATTCCTCGTTTATGGGGGATAATTGCAAACCCCAATCCCCAGCACGAAGGAGTTTCAACGGGTTGCCCGGGCCTCTAGGCCAGGGAGAACATGCTGATTCCTTCAGTGTAGCGCGCGTGCGGCCCAGGACATCTAAGGGCATCACAGACCTGTTATTGCTCAATCTCGTGCGGCTCGAAGCCGCCGGTCCCTCTAAGAAGAATTTTAATACGCCGCCAGTGAGTTGCTCGACCGAAATCGGGCACACCTAAATGACGACGCCTATTTAGCAGGCTAGAGTCTCGTTCGTTACCGGAATTAACCAGACAAATCGCTCCACCAACTAAGAACGGCCATGCACCACCACCCACCGAATCAAGAAAGAGCTATTAATCTGTCAATCCTTCCGGTGTCCGGGCCTGGTGAGATTTCCCGTGTTGAGTCAAATTAAGCCGCAGGCTCCACTCCTGGTGGTGCCCTTCCGTCAATTCCTTTAAGTTTCAGCTTTGCAACCATACTCCCCCCGGAGTCCAAAATCTTTGGTTTCCCGGAAGCTGCCCGCCGAGCCATTGTAGTAACGTCGGCGGATCGCTAGATGACATATTTACGGTTAGAACTAGGGCGGTATCTAATCGCCTTCGAACCTCTAACTTTCGTTCTTGATTGATGAAAACACCTTTGGCAAATGCTTTCGCTGATGTTCGTCTTGCGACGATCCAAGAATTTCACCTCTAACGTCGCAATACGAATGCCCCCAGTTATCCCTATTAATCATTACCTCGGAGTTCTGAAAACCAACAAAATAGAACCGAGATCATATTCTATTATTCCATGCACGAAATATTCAAGCGGCATTTTGAGCCCGCTTTGAGCACTCTAATTTGTTCAAAGTAAAATTGTCGGCCCACCTCGACACTCACCGAAGAGCACCGCGATAGGATTTTGATATTGAACCGGCGTTTTACCGCCGGCTCACCGACGATATGCTCCGCAAACGTGTCAGTATCACCGCGGATGCGGTGCACCGACAGCGCGGCGCACAAATGCAACTACGAGCTTTTTAACCGCAACAATTTTAGTATACGCTATTGGAGCTGGAATTACCGCGGCTGCTGGCACCAGACTTGCCCTCCAATTGTTCCTCGTTAAAATATTTAAAGTGTACTCATTCCGATTACGAGGCCTCGAAAGAGTCCCGTATCGTTATTTTTCGTCACTACCTCCCCGTGCCGGGAGTGGGTAATTTGCGCGCCTGCTGCCTTCCTTGGATGTGGTAGCCGTTTCTCAGGCTCCCTCTCCGGAATCGAACCCTGATTCCCCGTTACCCGTGACAACCATGGTAGTCGCAGAAACTACCATCGAAAGTTGATAAGGCAGACATTTGAAAGATGCGTCGCCGGTACTGGACCATGCGATCGGCAAAAGTTATCCAGATTCATCAAAATTAACGACTTCGGACGAGACGCCCTCCGTCGATTGGTTTTGATCTAATAAAAGCACTCATCCCATCACTGGTCAGAGTTCTGATTGCATGTATTAGCTCTAGAATTACCACAGTTATCCAAGTAACTGAGTAAGATCTAAGGAACCAAAACTGATATATTGAGCCATTCGCGGTATCGCCTTAATACGGCTTGCACTGAGACATGCATGGCTTAATCTTTGAGACAAGCATATAACTACTGGCAGGATCAACCAGGGAGCTAACATAGATTATTCTCGACGACGACGACGACACGTCCGTGCGTGCTTGCGCGAACGCGACACCTTCGCCGTAAGTTTCTCTCTCATTTAACTCGATTCTCGTTTCTAGCAACGACGACGACGACGACGACGTTGTCTTCGTTCGTCGTCGCTTCGAAACGAGGTTCGTCGTACCGTATCGATTCGATCGCGTTAGACGCGATAGACTCTTACGGTTGACTTTTTTCATTCATTATCATAATAAATAATGATAAATAACCGACGACATCGAAGTAGCCCGAGAAGAGCACGACGACGACGACGACGATTCGTCTTCTAAGATGACACTCGACGGTCACGAATATGAATATTCGAAACGAGATCGTTCATTTTAGAAACACTTCCGTACACGATGTGCACGTATGTTATTGTTCAACGGATATATGTGTCGTGAAACATTCGGATCGACGCCCGGTGTTTGAGTGTTCGTACCGATACTCGGGTTATGTATTTTTCGTACATGATAGTTTTTGTTAATATAAAGAGTTTTAGGAACGACCGTTTCGCATACATTTCTATATGCATTAAACGAACGTACTGAATCTTTTAAAAACTCCGTCTGCCGCGTTTATCTCCGAAGACATCGTCATCGCACCACACATCGGGGTCCACAATAAATCTACACGAGAACGTCATACGTTATCATGTCGATGAATTTGTAGAGAGAGGAGCGATGACGACGCCGGAGTCGCTTTAGAAAGAGCAACTTACGTACGTCCGTCGGTCGGCACAGTTATAGAACGAAAAGTATATTTCTCCACATTATTTGTATAATATATTATTATTGTAAAACGACAACGCCGCGACGAGCTTACGACGACGACGACCGCGGCAGCAGCAATACATTATAATATAATACAATACTAGAAGAAAACAACTTTTCGATAGAGTCTTATCTTCAACGGTTGCGACGCGTCTCACGAAATAATATTTTCATATATATCGTTCGACGTTCGAACCGAACGTACTCTATTTATATGCCGGACGATGAATATGACATTCGGCGCTTCATAACGGCGGATGTATTTTTTTCGAATATTTTTATATTTAATGTTTTATATATAATATCAACCCCCTCCCCGTCGCAAGGAATAAAACAAAGAACTCCCCCCCAACCCCCTAACCTCCCACCCCCACCCCCGAAAAATTAACGCGGTACGTTCGTGTATTGTGGAATCGAAGTTTATATTTTACGACGATAACATACTTTATTTTTCTGAAATATTTTAAAATAACATTAGAATCGAACACGATAACGATATCCGAGTGATTTCATTCGATCACTAAATTTGAACTATAACAGAACGATAATAAAATATCTTTGAAATGTGAAAAAAATAACGCGGTACGTTCGTGTATTGTGGAATCGAAGTTTACATTTTACGACGATAACATACTTCATTTTTCTGAAATATTTTAAAATAACATTAGAATCGAACACGATAACGATATCCGAGTGATTTCATTCGATCACTAAATTTGAACTATAACAGAACGATAATATAACATCTTTGAAATGTGAAAAAATTAATGCGGTAAGTTCGTGTATTGTGGAATCGAAGTTTACATTTTACGACGATAACATACTTTATTTATCTGAAACATTTTAAAATGACACTAGATTCGATCATTGCATTTGAACTATAACAGAAAGATAATATAATATCCTTCAAATGTGAAAAAATTAACGCGGTACGTTCGTGTATTGTGGAATCGAAGTTTACATTTTACGACGATATCATACTTTATTTATCTGAAATATTTTAAAATTACACTAGAATCGAACACGATAACGATATCCGAGTGATTTCATTCGATCATTGCATTTGAACTATAACAGAACGATAATAAAATATCTTTCAAATGTGAAAAAATTAACGCGGTACGTTCGTGTATTGTGGAATCGTAGTTTACATTTTACGACGATAACATACTTTATTTATCTAAAATATGTTAAAATAACACTAGATTCGATCATTGCATTTGAAATATAACAGAACGATAATATAATATCTTCAAAATGTGAAAAAATTAACGCGGTACGTTCGTGTATTGTGGAATCGAAGTTTACATTTTACGACGATAACATACTTTATTTATCTAAAATATGTTAAAATAACACTAGATTCGATCATTGCATTTGAACTATAACAGAACGATAATAAAATATCATTGAAATGTGAAAAAAATAACGCGGTACGTTCGTGTATTGTGGAATCGAAGTTTACATTTTACGACGATAACATACTTTAGCGACATCGTTCATGACACGAACTAACCACGAACGTGACACTACAAAATTTACATCTTATAATATCTTTCAAATGTGAAAAAATTAACGCGGTACGTTCGTGTATTGTGGAATCGAAGTTTACATTTTACGACGATAACATACTTTATTTATCTGAAATATTTTAAAATGACACTAGATTCGATCATTGCATTTGAACTATAACAGAAAGATAATATAATATCCTTCAAATGTGAAAAAATTAACGCGGTACGTTCGTGTATTGTGGAATCGAAGTTTACATTTTACGACGATAACATACTTTATTTTTCTGAAATATTTTAAAATAACATTAGAATCGAACACGATAACGATATCCGAGTGATTTCATTCGATCACTAAATTTGAACTATAACAGAACGATAATATAATATCTTCGAAATGTGAAAAAATTAACGCGGTACGTTCGTGTATTGTGGAATCTAAGTTTACATTTTACGACGATAACATACTTTATTTATCTAAAATATGTTAAAATAACACTAGATTCGATCATTGCATTTGAAATATAACAGAACGATAATATAATATCTTCAAAATGTGAAAAAATTAACGCGGTACGTTCGTGTATTGTGGAATCGAAGTTTACATTTTACGACGATAACATACTTTATTTATCTGAAATATTTTAAAATAACACTAGAATCGAACACGATAACGATATCCGAGTGATTTCATTCGATCACTAAATTTGAACTATAACAGAACGATAATATAATATCTTCGAAATGTGAAAAAATTAACGCGGTACGTTCGTGTATTGTGGAATCGAAGTTTACATTTTACGACGATAACATACTTTATTTATCTAAAATATGTTAAAATAACACTAGATTCGATCATTGCATTTGAAATATAACAGAACGATAATATAATATCTTCAAAATGTGAAAAAATTAACGCGGTACGTTCGTGTATTGTGGAATCTAAGTTTACATTTTACGACGATAACATAGTTTATTTATCTGAAATATTTTAAAATAACACTAGAATCGAACACGATAACGATATCCGAGTGATTTCATTCGATCACTAAATTTGAACTATAACAGAACGATAATATAATATCTTCAAAATGTGAAAAAATTAACGCGGTACGTTCGTGTATTGTGGAATCGAAGTTTACATTTTACGACGATAACATACTTTATTTTTCTGAAATATTTTAAAATAACATTAGAATCGAACACGATAACGATATCCGAGTGATTTCATTCGATCACTAAATTTGAACTATAACAGAACGATAATATAATATCTTCGAAATGTGAAAAAATTAACGCGGTACGTTCGTGTATTGTGGAATCGAAGTTTACATTTTACGACGATAACATACTTCATTTTTCTGAAATATTTTAAAATAACATTAGAATCGAACACGATAACGATATCCGAGTGATTTCATTCGATCACTAAATTTGAACTATAACAGAACGATAATATAACATCTTTGAAATGTGAAAAAATTAATGCGGTAAGTTCGTGTATTGTGGAATCGAAGTTTACATTTTACGACGATAACATACTTTATTTATCTGAAACATTTTAAAATGACACTAGATTCGATCATTGCATTTGAACTATAACAGAAAGATAATATAATATCCTTCAAATGTGAAAAAATTAACGCGGTACGTTCGTGTATTGTGGAATCGAAGTTTACATTTTACGACGATATCATACTTTATTTATCTGAAATATTTTAAAATTACACTAGAATCGAACACGATAACGATATCCGAGTGATTTCATTCGATCATTGCATTTGAACTATAACAGAACGATAATAAAATATCTTTCAAATGTGAAAAAATTAACGCGGTACGTTCGTGTATTGTGGAATCGAAGTTTACATTTTACGACGATAACATACTTTATTTATCTAAAATATGTTAAAATAACACTAGATTCGATCATTGCATTTGAAATATAACAGAACGATAATATAATATCTTCAAAATGTGAAAAAATTAACGCGGTACGTTCGTGTATTGTGGAATCTAAGTTTACATTTTACGACGATAACATACTTTATTTATCTAAAATATGTTAAAATAACACTAGATTCGATCATTGCATTTGAACTATAACAGAACGATAATAAAATATCATTGAAATGTGAAAAAAATAACGCGGTACGTTCGTGTATTGTGGAATCGAAGTTTACATTTTACGACGATAACATACTTTAGCGACATCGTTCATGACACGAACTAACCACGAACGTGACACTACAAAATTTACATCTTATAATATCTTTCAAATGTGAAAAAATTAACGCGGTACGTTCGTGTATTGTGGAATCGAAGTTTACATTTTACGACGATAACATACTTTATTTATCTGAAATATTTTAAAATGACACTAGATTCGATCATTGCATTTGAACTATAACAGAAAGATAATATAATATCCTTCAAATGTGAAAAAATTAACGCGGTACGTTCGTGTATTGTGGAATCGAAGTTTACATTTTACGACGATAACATACTTTATTTTTCTGAAATATTTTAAAATAACATTAGAATCGAACACGATAACGATATCCGAGTGATTTCATTCGATCACTAAATTTGAACTATAACAGAACGATAATATAATATCTTCGAAATGTGAAAAAATTAACGCGGTACGTTCGTGTATTGTGGAATCTAAGTTTACATTTTACGACGATAACATACTTTATTTATCTAAAATATGTTAAAATAACACTAGATTCGATCATTGCATTTGAAATATAACAGAACGATAATATAATATCTTCAAAATGTGAAAAAATTAACGCGGTACGTTCGTGTATTGTGGAATCGAAGTTTACATTTTACGACGATAACATACTTTATTTATCTGAAATATTTTAAAATAACACTAGAATCGAACACGATAACGATATCCGAGTGATTTCATTCGATCACTAAATTTGAACTATAACAGAACGATAATATAATATCTTCGAAATGTGAAAAAATTAACGCGGTACGTTCGTGTATTGTGGAATCGAAGTTTACATTTTACGACGATAACATACTTTATTTATCTAAAATATGTTAAAATAACACTAGATTCGATCATTGCATTTGAAATATAACAGAACGATAATATAATATCTTCAAAATGTGAAAAAATTAACGCGGTACGTTCGTGTATTGTGGAATCTAAGTTTACATTTTACGACGATAACATAGTTTATTTATCTGAAATATTTTAAAATAACACTAGAATCGAACACGATAACGATATCCGAGTGATTTCATTCGATCACTAAATTTGAACTATAACAGAACGATAATATAATATCTTCGAAATGTGAAAAAATTAACGCGGTACGTTCGTGTATTGTGGAATCGAAGTTTACATTTTACGACGATAACATACTTTATTTTTCTGAAATATTTTAAAATAACATTAGAATCGAACACGATAACGATATCCGAGTGATTTCATTCGATCACTAAATTTGAACTATAACAGAACGATAATATAATATCTTCGAAATGTGAAAAAATTAACGCGGTACGTTCGTGTATTGTGGAATCTAAGTTTACATTTTACGACGATAACATACTTTATTTATCTAAAATATGTTAAAATAACACTAGATTCGATCATTGCATTTGAAATATAACAGAACGATAATATAATATCTTCAAAATGTGAAAAAATTAACGCGGTACGTTCGTGTATTGTGGAATCGAAGTTTACATTTTACGACGATAACATACTTTATTTATCTGAAATATTTTAAAATAACACTAGAATCGAACACGATAACGATATCCGAGTGATTTCATTCGATCACTAAATTTGAACTATAACAGAACGATAATATAATATCTTCAAAATGTGAAAAAATTAACGCGGTACGTTCGTGTATTGTGGAATCGAAGTTTACATTTTACGACGATAACATACTTTATTTATCTAAAATATGTTAAAATAACACTAGATTCGATCATTGCATTTGAAATATAACAGAACGATAATATAATATCTTCAAAATGTGAAAAAATTAACGCGGTACGTTCGTGTATTGTGGAATCTAAGTTTACATTTTACGACGATAACATAGTTTATTTATCTGAAATATTTTAAAATAACACTAGAATCGAACACGATAACGATATCCGAGTGATTTCATTCGATCACTAAATTTGAACTATAACAGAACGATAATATAATATCTTCGAAATGTGAAAAAATTAACGCGGTACGTTCGTGTATTGTGGAATCGAAGTTTACATTTTACGACGATAACATACTTTATTTTTCTGAAATATTTTAAAATAACATTAGAATCGAACACGATAACGATATCCGAGTGATTTCATTCGATCACTAAATTTGAACTATAACAGAACGATAATATAATATCTTCGAAATGTGAAAAAATTAACGCGGTACGTTCGTGTATTGTGGAATCGAAGTTTACATTTTACGACGATAACATACTTTATTTATCTAAAATATGTTAAAATAACACTAGATTCGATCATTGCATTTGAAATATAACAGAACGATAATATAATATCTTCAAAATGTGAAAAAATTAACGCGGTACGTTCGTGTATTGTGGAATCTAAGTTTACATTTTACGACGATAACATAGTTTATTTATCTGAAATATTTTAAAATAACACTAGAATCGAACACGATAACGATATCCGAGTGATTTCATTCGATCACTAAATTTGAACTATAACAGAACGATAATATAATATCTTTGAAATGTGAAAAAATTAACGCGGTACGTTCGTGTATTGTGGAATCGAAGTTTACATTTTACGACGATAACATACTTTAGCGACATCGTTCATGACACGAACTAACCACGAACGTGACACTACAAAATTTACATCTTATAATATCTTTCAAATGTGAAAAAATTAACGCGGTACGTTCGTGTATTGTGGAATCGAAGTTTACATTTTACGACGATAACATACTTTATTTATCTGAAATATTTTAAAATGACACTAGATTCGATCATTGCA